>NC_053154.1:59307897-59320397 GCF_016835505.1 Polypterus senegalus | reverse complement strand
CCGAGGGCGGTCCTTCAGCTGTGACATCAGGGTGGTCCTGCTTATTAGCTCTCCACCCAAAAAGTTCAAGGGACAGTAGAACAATTCATTATACAGGAAAGGAAATAAACAACGTTAAAATGATAGTACATAATTAATAATCTGCAAAAAAAATACAGAAAAATGAAAATAATGATTAACAAAAACAACAGAAAATAAATACAAGTCAAGGAACACTCTGGCTGTAATAGAACATGAACACTGACCAGTTCAATGAAGCTCTGTAAAACCATTTACTGTACTTGAAGATGATCAAACATTATGTGCTTCATTGCAGTCTAAATGTGTAATTTTCCTAAAACAAACAGTGTTCTTGTAAATTACAAACCTTAGAGTTTCAACATTTTTAGGATTTTGTATCACTCCACAAATATTTTCAATAATCATGATATCTATATGATAACTGCAGCATCTTCTGATACAGATCACTGTAGGTATAGAATATGTCCATGTGGTTTTAAAATCTTACAATGAACTCTCACTGAGTTTGGTGGGCTGGCTGCTTTACTCAGCACTAGAAAGCATGTCCACACTATAGTAACAATAAACAGAGAGGAAGTTAAATCTCTCACAATTCTAGGACTACATTTCAAAGGGTAAAGTTCTATGCAGTAAATAAGCCCCATTACCACAATGAATGAGTAAAAAATCCTATAATATACATTCCTCCTCTCTACTGCATAGACATTAGGAATAATTATAAACATTTATTAAAAGTAAGAATTTCCTTTTAGAGTTATTGCTTACTGCACTGAAGACTATATTCCAAATAAAAAATGAAACAAAAAAAAAAAAAAAAAAAAAAAACACTTTCAGGTAATCTTGTATCAGTATCATTATGAACCGAATTTATATAACCTAGCATTTGTCTGAAACATCCCCCTTTAAAAGATGCAAATTCTACTGAATTCCAAACTTGGGAGAAAGAAAAAAAACACTAGCATAATCTAAACATGCACATGTTTAACAAACTAGTCACAATGAAAACAACTACTACTAGTATTTGTTATATTACACCCTGTAATGGGATAAAAATGTAAAATGTTCAATTAAACTGAAGCCCTGAAGAATTCTGTTTAGATGGATAACCAGGGAGGCCTTGCAGGATAGACTGAGAATAATTAATATAACACCTACCTTCCTGGGCATAATCAGAATATGATAATGCACAGAAAAAACAAAACCTTGAAATTTCAAAATACATTGTAAAATAATCTGTTCAAGTAAAACTTTAATACATGCCTCAATACCATAGATTTTCTATATTAAAATTCAATGGAAACAATTCAATACATATTTCCATGTGCTACTTTCTTCACTAAGAGAAGAACACAGCTTAACCTAAACAATGGCACCATGTTGAAGGTTTACCAGAGAGCTGCAAATATGAAGCATTTAAAAGTGTAATGATCCATCAGCTTTTTCTTTGTGCAAACTACAGTCATGTTAACTTGGCATGTCACAGAACTAAAAAAAGCAAGAAAAAGCAAGCAAGCAAGCATCAAGGGGCAGAGCAAAGGCCAACAACATCACACTACTGCCACCTAATGTTTAGAAACCGACTGCTTTTCATAAAGGTAAAGCAAAACACTAATGTTTAAAATCCACAATGAGATGAGTTTAAAATATGTGTGCTTAAAAGCAAGTTATGTCATCATTGCAGTCAGGAAAAAATAAAGTATTTTTGCATAACAGTCACCCTACCAGGACAGAGATTCATGATTTACACACATGCTGAAAGGGTGGCCTTAGTGTGTAATTTTTATGCTACAAATTTCGTGTCCCAATGTCAGTGGTATAACCTGCATATGCTTCGACTGCAAAGACATTATTTCAAAGATAACTGTTATACAGTGGTGTGAAAAACTATTTGCCCCCTTCCTGATTTCTTATTCTTTTGCATGTTTGTCACACAAAATGTTTCTGATCATCAAACACATTTAACCATTAGTCAAATATAACACAAGTAAACACAAAATGCAGTTTTTAAATGATGGTTTTTATTATTTAGGGAGAAAAAAAAATCCAAACCTACAAAGCCCTGTGTGAAAAAGTAATTGCCCCCTGAACCTAATAACTGGTTGGGCCACCCTTAGCAGCAATAACTGCAATCAAGCGTTTGCGATAACTTGCAATGAGTCTTTTACTGCGCTCTGGAGGAATTTTGGGCCACTCATCTTTGTAGAATTGTTGTAATTCAGCTTTATTTGAGGGTTTTCTAGCATGAACCGCCTTTTTAAGGTCATGCCATAGCATCTCAATTGGATTCAGGTCAGGACTTTGACTAGGCCACTCCAAAGTCTTCATTTTGTTTTTCTTCAGCCATTCAGAGGTGGATTTGCTGGTGTGTTTTGGGTCATTGTCCTGTTGCAGCACCCAAGATCGCTTCAGCTTGAGTTGACGATTAGATGGCCGGACATTCTCCTTCAGGATTTTTGGTAGACAGTAGAATTCATGGTTCCATCTATCACAGCAAGCCTTCCAGGTCCTGAAGTAGCAAAACAACCCCAGACCATCACACTACCACCACCATATTTTACTGTTGGTATGATGTTCTTTTTCTGAAATGCTGTGTTCCTTTTACGCCAGATGTAACGGGACATTTGCCTTCCAAAAGTTCAACTTTTGTCTCATCAGTCCACAAGGTATTTTCCCAAAAGTCTTGGCAATCATTGAGATGTTTCTTAGCAAAATTGAGACGAGCCCTAATGTTCTTTTGCTTAACAGTGGTTTGCATCTTGGAAATCTGCCATGCAGGCCGTTTTGCCCAGTCTCTTTCTTATGGTGGAGTCATGAACACTGACCTTAATTGAGGCAAGTGAGGCCTGCAGTTCTTTAGACGTTGTCCTGGGGTCTTTTGTGACCTCTCGGATGAGTCGTCTCTGTGCTCTTGGGGTAATTTTGGTCGGCCGGCCACTCCTGGGAAGGTTCACCACTGTTCCATGTTTTTGGCATTTGTGGATAATGGCTCTCACTGTGGTTCGCTGGAGTCCCAAAGCTTTAGAAATGGCTTTATAACCTTCACCAGACTGATAGATCTCAATTACTTCTGTTCTCATTTGTTCCTGAATTTCTTTGGATCTTGGCATGATGTCTAGCTTTTGAGGTGCTTTTGGTCTACTTCTCTGTGTCAGGCAGCTCCTATTTAAGTGATTTCTTGATTGAAACAGGTGTGGCAGTAATCAGGCCTGGGGGTGGCTACGGAAATTGAACTCAGGGGTGATACACCACAGTTAGGTGATTTTTGAACAAGGGGGCAATTACTTTTTCACACAGGGCCATGTAGGTTTGGATTTTTTTTCTCCCTAAATAATAAAACCATCATTTAAAACTGCATTTTGTGTTTACTTGTGTTATATTTGACTAATGGTTAAATGTGTTTGATGATCAGAAACATTTTGTGTGACAAACATGCAAAAGAATAAGAAATCAGGAAGGGGGCAAATAGTTTTTCACACCACTGTATAGTTTATTTATAAAGAGTCTTGGTATAGAGTTTACTATGGAAAGATAACATCCTCAAACTATTTTACAGTGCATCCGGAAAGTATTCACAGCACATCACTTTTTCCACATTTTGTTATGTTACAGACTTATTCCAAAATGGATTAAATTCATTTTTTCCTCAGAATTCTACACACAACACCCCATAATGACAACATGAAAAAATTTTGAGGTTTTTGCAAATTTATTAAAAATAAAAAAACTGAGAAATCACATGTACATAAGTATTCACAGCCTTTGCTCAATACTTTGTCGATGCACCTTTGGCAGCAATTACAGCCTCAAGTCTTTTTGAATATGATGCCACAAGCTTGGCACACCTATCCTTGGCCAGTTTCACCCATTCCTCTTTGCAGCACCTCTCAAGCTCCATCAGGATGGATGGGAAGCGTCGGTGCACAGCCATTTAAGATTTCTCCAGAGATGTTCAATCAGATTCAAGTCTGAGCTCTGGCTGGACCACTCAAGGACATTCACAGAGTTGTCCTGAAGCCACTCCTTTGATATCTTGGCTGTGTGTTTAGGGTCGTTGTCCTGCTGAAAGATGAACCGTTGCCCCAGTCTGAGGTCAAGAGCGCTCTGGAGCAGGTTTTCATCCAGGATGTCTCTGTACATTGCTGCAGTCATCTTTCCCTTTATCCAGACTAGTCTCCCAGTTCGTGCCGCTGAAAAACATCCCCACAGCATGATGCTGCCACCACCATGCTTTACTGTAGGGATGGTATTGGCCTGGTGATGAGCGGTGCCTGGTTTCCTCCAAATGTGACGCCTGGCATTCACACCAAAGAGTTCAATCTTTATCTCATCAGAACAGAGAATTTTGTTTCTCATTGTCTGAGAGTCCTTCAGGTGCCTTTTGGCAAACTCCAGACGGGCTGCCCTGTGCCATTTACTAAGGAGTGGCTTCCGTCTGGCCACTCTACCATACAGGCCTGATTGGTGGATTGCTGCATAGATGGTTGTCCTTCTGGAAAGTTCTCCTCTTTCCACAGAGGACCTCTGGAGCTCTGACAGAGTGACCATCGGGTTCTTGGTCACCTCCCTGACTAAGGCCCTTCTCCCCCGATCGCTCAGTTTAGATGGCCGGTCAGCCTAGGAACAGTCCTGGTGGTTTCGAACTTCTTCCACTTAGGGATGATGGAGGCCACTGTGCTCATTGGGACCTTCAAAGCAGCAGAAATTTTTCTGTAACCTTCCCCAGATTTGTGCCTCGAAACAATCCTGTCTCGGAGGTCTACAGACAATTCCTTTGACTTCATGCTTGGTTTGTGCTCTGACATGAACTGTCAACTGTGGGACCTTATACAGACAGGCCTTACAAGAAAGCACTCATATTTGCAACAGGATGTGCGTCAGATTACTGTGATTAGCTAGTTTAGCAGGAGTGTTCTGTAATTGTGGGAAGGGATCCTAATCAGTTTGAATGTCCTCCATACTGATTTCTGTTACCATTCTATAAACTGACTGAAACAGCTTTTTATCCTGTGGCACCTGCAGTGTTTTTGGTTTGTCCTACCACTAAATTATAAACTGGCTGAATCGGATGCGTTAAAGATATAAAATTACCGATGCTGTACAAAAGAGAATACTTATAATGTGAATTGCCTCTAGAGTTAAATTGCCTTATGGTTCACTGTGGTTCGCTTGAGCAAAATTAAAACTTAATACAGGGTGAGCCAAAAAGAAATACCATATTACAAATGTTTATTGTACAAAAATGCTACAAGATAAAACAAATTTCATTACAAGACAAGAAAGGGTATACAAACTAATTTTTTTTCACTGTGTTTTTAAAACGATGTCTTCAAGGTGGTTCCCATCATTAGCAATACACTCTTTAAGACAATTTCTGAACGCTCGCTTGACTCATTCGGCCATTTCAAGGTGAATAGTGTCTATTTAGTGGTGAATAGCATCCTTGAGGGCTTCATGGTTTTGAGGTTGGTGTGTGTATACCTTCAACTTGAGATAGCCCCACAGGAAGAAATCGGACAGAGTGAGATCAGGTGAACATAAAGGCCACTTGACATCGCTGCAAAAGAAGATCAGCTCCCCCGGAAACATCTCCTGCAAAACCGTAAGAGCTGTTACTCCATCCGGTTGAACCTAGGAATCCACCACATCCATTTCTTCCAGCTGGGGCTGCAAAAAGTTCTCTAGCATTTCAATGTAATGTTCTGAAGTAACGGTGACCGTTGCTCCACACTCCTCAAAAAAGTAAGGGCCTACAATGCCAAATTCTGCAACGGCACACCAAACTGTAACACGCTCACTATGCAAGAGTCTCTGATGAAGTTCATGAGAGTTGGTCTCTGCCCAATAGCAAAAGTTTTGCTTATTTATGCAACAATTCAAATGGAAATGTGCCTTGTCACTGCACATGACAATGGCATCTCAATGAATGGTTCGCATAATGTTCGTGCAAAATTCTCTATGGCTCTCCCAGCCCCTCTCGGTGAGTTCCTGCACTACCATAATTTTGTATGTATGGAAATTAAGGTCCTCATGCAAAATCCTCCTCAAAGACATTTTGGAAATGCCTAAAGCAGAAGCATGTTTGTGCCCTGAACGTCTAGAAGACTACAAAATTGATGTCCTTACAACTTGAATGATTTCAGGCATTCATGCGGTCCGAGGATGGCTTGGACATTTTCTGTTCAATAATTTATCCGTCTGTCAAAATTTAGCCACCCACTGAAGAATTATGTTCAGATTTCTTCAGAAGGCACGTAGCATAATGATTGATTTGTTGTTTTTGAAGAATGCTTTGACAGCGAAAGCATGGTGTGCACCGGACCAAGGAATGTTGCCGACTGAAAACTACAAGGGATCTCATATCAAAGGACCCCCACCCCAAACCACTCAGCCACCTCTACCTCGCCCAATGACCTTGAGAAATGTAGTACTTCATTTTGGCTCACCCTGTATAAGCAGTCTGTAGTTTTAAAATATGACATTTATGATTTTTACACTCCACAACACTTTGGCACTACCAGGCTAGCTGAAAGATGACCCATTCGGCATCTCCTTAGAGTCTTCTTCCAATGAGCTATTATCGAATGTCCTTCCCATGAGAAGTGTAGGTAAAATCCTGATTTTCAAGTTGCCTCTCTCAATCCTCAGAAGTAGCAGCTGTAGTCGAAACTCTTAATGAATTATAGAGCTTCTCCCCTTACAACAGAAAGTGATTTCAGAATCTTCATTTCAGCTGTCTGTACACGCCATGCTATTTCAGACACTATATGAAGCCTACAGTTTGAAGAAGGGCTGTGAACCAGTAATAGATTAGAATGTTTCCAAGTAAAAAGAGGATTTTTTCTAAATATTTCCCCATGCTGGTAAAAATTTCTGGGGAAACATATAAGCAGTGTACATTCCCATGTGAGTTCCGTTTCACTTGACCATTAAGGAGCCTTTTCACAATAAACCAGTTTAAATTTATTAAACGTTCACATATATTTCAAGTCATAGAACTGATGTTAAACAACCACAATGTGTTAAATACAATTAGGATCTCAAATACTGATAAATGCTAAATGTTAATTAACACTACACAGCTCAATCCCACCCTTTCTCTTGCTGAACTTTATTGCAGTTCAGGCCAAATTTATACTTCACAAACAGGAAATTTTGCTGGGGCTGGATGGTTCTTACAAAGCACCTGCAGTACACAAGTGAACACTGTACCTGAATAATATTAATTATTATATTATAGTTTCACCTACTTTAACAGAAGACTCTTGTAGCCCTACGGAGTACAACAGAAAAAAATATACCTATAGTAAAAAGTCTATCCTTTTCAACTTTCTCTTCATTATTAGCTTGTGCACAAGGTCAATCCAAAAACTAATCTCCATGAGAAGTCTGAATCAGTCAGTAGGACAGGGCAAAATCGTGCCAGTTGGCTCATTTAGTCTTAAAAGCTGGAACTAATCCTATGATTTCTCACTGGACAGAGAAGTGAAGTAAATAACATTGATTACCTTGTTACAATGACACCTGACAAGAAGTGGTGTGTTGGAAGCTGGAAAAATGGGCAAGTGTAAGATCTGAGCAACTTTAACAACAGCCAAATTGTAATGGCTGGACAACTGGGTTATAGCATCTTCAGAACAGTAGGTCTTATAGTGTGTTCCTGATATGTAGTTGTTAGTACCTAACAAAAGTCATCCAAGCAAGGACAAACCATGAACTGGTGACAGGGTCAAGGATGCCAAGGCTCACTGATGCATATGGGGAGTGAAGGCTAGACTGTCTGGTGCAATGCCACAGGAGAGATACTGTAGCACAAACTGCTGAAAAACGTAATGCTGACTGAAACAGAAAAATCTCAAGACACATAGTAAATTGCATTTTGGGCTGCTTTGCCATAGACTGGTCAGAGTGTGCATGTGTGCAGAGTGTGTGAATCATGTTTTCTTTTAGATCATTTGGAAAGCCAGGGCAAAATCATCATTTACCTGGGGAAGAAATGGCAGCAGGATGCACTATGGGAAGAAATCAAGTCGGCAGAAGCAGTATGCTCTGGAAAATGTCCTGCTGGGAAACCTTGGGTCCTGGCATTCATGTGGATGTCAATTTGACACATACAACCTACCTAAAGATTGTTGCAGACTACATTCAACCGTTCATAGCAACAGTATTTCCTGATGACAGTGGCCTCTTTCAGCAGGATAATGCGCCCTTCCACACTACAATAATTTTTCAGCAGTGGTTTAAGGAATATTACAAAGAGTTCCAAGGTATTGATTTGGCCTCCAAATTCCCCAGATCTCAAACTAGTCGAGCATCTGTGGGATGCAATTTTAAAACAAGTTTGATCCACAGAGGTCCCACCTTGCTACTTATAGAACTTAAACGATGTACTACGAATATCTTGGTGCTAGATACAACAGGACACAATCAGAGGTCTTGAGGAGTCCATGCCTTGATGGGTCAGAGCAGTTTGTGAGGTATGAGGAAGATCTACACAATATTAGGCAGGTATTTTTAATGTTGTGGCTAATCAGTGTATAAAAAATGTGAGTATGAATACGACAGCCTTATTCATTTTAAACAAAATACAGTATTTTTATCAGAATCACTGCAGCTAAGCTAATGTTGGCCATTGCCATTGTATCTCCTTCAGATAAAAGTGGTTTGGTTTCATCTGCAAAAAAAAAAAAAAAAGCACTGCCTCATAAATAAGCACCAAAACCAAAGAAAGCAATGACTCAAAGTAGGCTATCCAATTCAACATAAATCAGAACTGGATTAAAAGTGAGTAGACACAAAAGTTAATTAGTCTGAATTTACAACTGCAGAATAAGCACAAGCATCATGTCACAACTGCACTCTTCAATAAAAATGGCTTGCTTTAGTCATCTTCTTCAACTCCACCAGAATGCAACAGCTCACTAGTAACTAAGATGAAAAGTAAAAAAAAAGGTACTGTATTAAGTGTGAAATTTAACTTACAGACTGGAAAATTGGGGAGTTAGAGGGATTAGGAGAAATCTCTAGGGCCTCAGCAAATGTATGACACTTATAATGATTAGTGTACAAAAATGTTAACAATCGAATTTCAAAAAACTTGGGGAAAAATGGTTTAATGTTAACACTTTTAATATTGTTTCTGTGGAAATATGTCACAGAGTGATGTGGGTTAAAATTAGTAAGAGTAATATTGAATTGCTTTGTTAGTCTTGCATTTTATCTGTAAAATTCCCATTTTTGTGATCAACATTTTATTATAAATAATGTAAAATGATAAAGTCCATTAAATTGAAATCACAATAACACTTCCTAGGAATATGTACATGAGACCTATAAAGACACGTGCCCCTTCAAAAACCCATCAAGCCCCGTAAATGGAACAAAGGGATGAAGTGAAAGTTGTTGCAAACTCAAAGAAAGGGGAAGGTAAGTGATGAAAATGGAGTCACCGTGCAGAGGTCATTAAACAGAGATATCAAGTACCTCTACAAGAGAGAAAAAATAAAGAGACAAGACAGTTCTAAAATACATTGATAAAGGAACCAGAAAGACTGCAGTAATTCATACAGTGGGTGGATAGGGAGGACAATTAAATATGACATGTCCTTAGGACTGATCTAGCAGTGACGTAAAAAGTAAAAGAGGTAGAATAAATGGAAAATCTGGACTGGAATGGACAAGAAGCAAGAACCGCTAAAAATTTCACCCAGTATTTTTATGCAGAAATATGCCCATGAGAGAAAATAAACAAGGCAACTGTTTATTATGAAGATACCACGGTATAAAAAATGGGAGTCTGGATGTGGCAAACCTGGCAGGAACCTAAATGTCTTTCAATGCATTGCCACATCCTGAAGGCATAAGAAATTTAAATGGCCGTATTTCCAGACATGTGGATTAATTTTCATGGAAAAAGAGAATATGGGAAGCAAGGAACGATGAAATAAAGCTCAATAGGATACAAGGGCTATAAGTTAACCAAGGGGGTAAAACAGCTACATAACTGTCAGAGAGTGAAAGCCCAGAAACATTATTAAAGGTCTAGAAAGAATAGACCTATCCTAGATAAGGGTGAACTGTTTAATGGAGAGATGTTTCGAGTCTCAAAGGAAGAATGAGTCCTTCACTCCAAAATATGAATCAAGGGAGGGGCATGACACTAGCAACATTAAATTAGGGGAAGAGGGGTAAATTTAATAATTTGCAAAGAAGAACAGAAGGAAATGGAGGACCAGGAGTTGGAGTCCTTAAACTCCTGTACTGCTGTGAAGTGGGTGGAGACACCATAAGCTCCTAAATCTGGACATTTGTATTGTGGTAACTGCCAGTGGCCAATCGCGAATCCATGAGATTTTGATTACAAAAGCACTCAGCAGCTGTTCCTTAATGCTTTGAACAATCAGATGCAAACAAACAAACTGAGCACAGGAATAGCCTCTAAGCTGCTGCAAGTGGTGCGATTCCTCATCAGGTGTGCTAAGCTTTCACTTTGCCCCCACCCTGCACAGGCCACTACATTACTGCCCACTTCCAATTTATTTTAAACCCAGCCAAATTCTCAAAAAAGTTACAAAGACTGAGGACATATGGGAGATGCAATATGTTCTCAGCATACAGCACAATCATTTCATAGGTATTGTGTAAGGTTAGAGCAAAATTTCAGAAGAGCAAAGGCAAGAGGCTCAAGATAATGATTAAAAGGGAGAGAGTGCACACTTATCTAGCACCTTTATAAGTGCATAGAGGCTGGGAAATGTTTGTACGCAAGATGGTTGAAGAGGAAAACCAAAAAACCTAAAATGAGTTTTAGCCATACTGAAAACCACCACATAAACCCCATATCTTTAAAAGATCTACCCCTAAAAGAACTAATCTGTCTAGTTGAAGGTACTTTTACACAAAGTGACAGAAGGTAATGTTAAAGCAAAGATAATAAAATAAAGGCAGCACGGAAAATTATCAGAAGCCTGACGAGATTTAATGAAACCCATTTTATTTGGTTGTATCAAAGTAACAGAATGCCCACTCTCTACTTCACGTCATGTATGCAAACGTTAAAGACGTCAGAAGTCCACGTGACCGTCATCATCAAGATGAGAACCCTGAATACAATGAGGACTGATCATTTATGTTAGGTAGAATGCCTATAGGGGGCTGGGCGGTCTCATGGCCTGGAACCTCTGCAGATTTTATTTTTTCTCCAGCCGTCTAGAGTTTTTTTTTTTTGTTTGTTTTTTCTGTCCTCCTTGGCCATCGGACCTTACTTTTATTCTATGTTAATTAGTGTTCTCTGATTTTAATTCTTACTTCATCTCTTTTCTCTTTCTTTCTCATGTAAAGCACTTTGAGCTACATTATTTGTATGAAAATGTGCTATACAAATAAATGTTGTTGTTGCATACAGCATCACCCCACTGCCTGCACTTGGTAAATCAGATCATAACCTGGTGCTGCTTCAGCCTCACTACAAACCAAGAGTGAGGGAGCTACCTACAACCACATGCTCATTCAGGAAGTGGTCCCCTAAGGCTGAGCAGGCTCTGAGAGACTGCTTTGGAACTACGGACTGGGATATCCTGAAATGGTCACATAGTGAGAATATTGAAGAGGTTGTTGACTGCACTACTGACTACATCAGCTTCTGTATGTTCATTGTAGTTCCAGTAAGAACAGTACACTGCTATGCTAACAACAAGCCATGGATTACAAGTGACATCTAGGGCCTTTTGAACCAGAACAAAAGGGCTTTTAAAGGCGGTGATCAGCATGAGCTCAAGTGCGTGCAGAAGGATCTCCGAGTCCAGCTCAGGGCAGTGAAGGAGCAGTACAGGAGAAAGCTGGAGCAGAAGTTGCAGAATAACAGCATGAAGGAAGTGTGGGGTGGGATGAAGATTATCACTGGCTGCAGCTCAAGCGGGTGCCACCATCGAGAGAGCGTGGAGAGAGCAAACCAGATGAACAACTTCTTTAACAGGTTTGACCACCTAACCCACTCTCACCTCGAGTACTGCACCTCCACCCATCCTTCTGCTGATACAAGCATAGGAGAGACATCCCCACCCACAATTACAGCAGCCCAGGTAAGCAGAGAGCTGAGGAGACTTCATGCCAGCAAAGCAGTGGGTCCAGATGGAGTATCGCCACGACTGCTGAAGGCCTGTGCATTGGAGCTGGGGAGTCCTCTACAGCGCATCTTCAACCTGAGCCTGGAACAGGGGAGAGTCCCGAGGCTTTGGAAAACATCTTGCATCACCCCAGTCCCAAAGGTATCACGTCCTAGTGAGCTGAATGACTTCTGGCCTGTCGCTCTGACGTCACATGTGATGAAGACAATGGAGCGGCTGCTGCTTCACCACCTGAGGCCACAGGTCTGCCACGCTCTCGAGCCTCTGCAGTTTGCATACCAGGAGAAGGTGGGAGCGGAGGATGCCATCATCTATATGCTACAGTGATCCATCTCCCACTTGGACAGAGGCAGTGGT